>NC_056731.1:222074276-222116776 GCF_019279795.1 Protopterus annectens
AAACCCTTCCAGCAGGACTTATTCCCCGGGATTCATGAACCTTGCGCCAGGCGCCAGCATAGCGTCGGCGTTATAACGCCAAATATGGCTGCTTAGCGATTCAGGTATGAATGAATTCCACGTGCACTACCGGCGTGCGCCGGACCGTCCCCGCCCCCGGCGTAGGTATGCAAAACACACTGTGTGCGGTATTGCACCATGCAAATGAGGGCAAATAGCGATCCACGAAGTGGCGCGAAGCGTAAGAACGCGGCAATGTAAACCAAAAAAAACGGTTTACATTTACCCAAACATACCGGAGGAGTAACGGAAGGCTGTCAAAGTCAGGTATCATATAGGTGCAATATGCCAATGTGGAAAGGCACCGAGAATGTCCAAAGAAAATATGCACAAAATGTAAAAAATGACATAAATGGCGTAGGTATGCAAAACACACTGTGTGCGGTATTGCACCATGCAAATGAGGGCAAATAGCGATCCACGAAGTGGCGAAGCGAAAGCGTAAGAACGCAATGTAAACCAAAAAAGCGGTTTACATTTACCCAAACATACCGGAGGAGTAACGGAAGGCTGTCAAAGTCAGGTATCATATAGGTGCAATATGCCAATGTGGAAAGGCACCGAGAATGTCCAAAGAAAATATGCACAAAATGTAAAAATGACATAAATGGCGCGTAGAAAGAACAGCAGACCCCGGGATGTGTGCACAGAAGTTGTAAAGCAATGAAATAATATGATAATGTCCGAAAAGAGCATTAGAACACAAATCAGCTGCACAGCCACCACACACCATAGTATGTATGTAAAGCTGCAACCCCAGCGCAATGGTTGTCAAGGAGTGGAGGCGGTGTCCGGGGCCGTAACCAGGTATTAGTAGTCAATTCCATGCAAATGAGGCAGTTAATAGTGAATCGCAGAGCCGGCGCCAGCGTAAGGATGGAGCAAGCGTAGCGGTACTACACCGAGGAGTGGCCTACACGAGATACATGTCAACCACACAGGGTGTGCCACTGTAGGAGGAAGGATATTGGAGGACAGCAAATCTGGGCTGTACAATGCACATCACAGCATCATGACTGGCGTGTTAGGAAATAGATGCGCTGACAGTACAGAATGCGTACAAATGCATGTGCACGAGGATGACTACGTTCCCGAAACCAGTCATGTGGCGGCCTCACCGGCAACAACCAGGGATATAGGAAGGTAATGCGGAGAATACGAGGAAATGCGGAAGCAGTGTAAATGTATCCGTAACGAGCAATTAACACCAATCAATGCAGAAAGGGCAAACGCCGGCAGCTGATAAGTCTGCATGCAGACTCCTGCAGAACGGGAAAGGGGAGGCATATGAGAGCAAAGATAATAGGGGATGTAGTAGAAATGCAAAGAGCAAAGAACGAAATAGCACAGCCAAGTACAGAGGTAGCATAACTGCGGCCGCAGATAAAATGCATCATATGCCATGTGCCTGCAGGATGCAGTAATGTAAGATGCCAGGCGAAGGCAATGCAGGCAACTGTAATGTAACACTACAGGCAGTACCGTTGCAGCTGCAAGCGTAAAACCACGGAAATAATCCATGGATAGGGCGCACAGACACACCCAATGACATCACCGGGTATACAGCACAACAGTAATAAATGTGAATCGCACAACACACAGCGATTTCCCAAACGCCGCACCGTAGGGTGTAAACAGGCGGGAACTTTTAACATGTATATGCTGGGTGCCGCCGTGGCGTGATGCATAGGTATGTGGCAGAGACAGACGGAGTTGCGGAGGGTGGTGCCGACAACTACCGTAGGCCTCACAGGAGAAGGAGAGTGTTCAGACCAAGGGTGACCTACCAGGGGCTGCGAGACCTGGAGATAGTAGAGCTACAGGGTGGACAGGGACACGTTACAGCAAATAGTGGAGCTGTGCCGGCCGCCTGAGAACAAGAGACAACAGAGGGAGCCCATCCCAGTGGACACAAAGGTATGTGTGAGCTTGCGAATACTGGCTACAGGTACCTTTCAAAGGCCCACCGGGGACATAATGGGCATCTCACAGGCATCAGCATCCAGGGTACTACACCAGTTCCTGGATGCCATGTTACCACATGCCCATGAGCACATAAAGTTCCCCACATCTCAGGAGGAGTTGGCTAGCAATATGCGCCGCTTCCACCGTGTGGCACAATACCAGATGGTCCTGGGTGCGATAGACTGTACGCACATAGAAATCAAGTCACCACCTGGGGAGCAGGGTAGGCGCTACATAAACCGCAAGGGATACCCCTCCATCAATTGCCAGGTCGTGTGCAATGCGCGGGGCATTATCATGGATGTGTGTGCTGGCAGCCCTGGAAGCTACCACGACTCCCATATCTGGCATGCCTCACAGCTGTATCAGGTATTCGCCAGTGGGGACATCACACAAGGTCACCTTGTGGGGGATGCTGGCTACGCACTGGAGCCGTGGTTGATGACACCCATCAGAAATGCACACACACACATGCAAGAACGCCATAATGAGGCACACGCACAAGCGAGAATAATCATAGGCGTGTGTTCGGGATCTTGAAATCACGGTTCCGGTGCTTGGATACATCCGGTGGAGCCTTGCAGTACTCTCCAGGCACAAGTGCCCACATATTCATAGTATGTTGTATGCTACACAATATGATTCTGCGGAAACAGCTGCTGCAGGGACATAATGCCGGAGGGCCACCAAGCCCGCCACAACTGCCAGGGCAAGCACAGGCACAGGGCGTGCGGCGCCACGGACACACTGAGCCAGCCCCAGTAGGTAGACAGAGGCGTACCCAATATGCCTACGCCCTGGCAAAGAGGGAACGCATAGCACATACTTTGACAGTGTAGGCCCCATGGACTGACACCTCCTGACCTGCACACACAGTAAAATGGACGCCACACAAACATGTCCGCCCGTAATGTGTACCGTATGTGCGGACGTATGTGTGACTCCAACAAAGGCACCAGCCAAACACTGCACACCCAATAGCCAGCAGAGCATGGAACGCCAACACCTCAACGCACGCCGGTTCAACAGCACACGGCGTAGCCATATGCTGCCACTATCGCCGCAAGTCGACCACACATGTACGCATGTGCATACACAGATACGGAAATACATATCAGTACACATGTAGAAATATATGTGCGCATGCACAGATGGAAAGGAGAACAGGGTAATATGGAACCCAGGGATGCAAGTTCACAGATAAGTAAGGCGAAATCACCACATATTAAACATAGTGACCGACAACCCGATCATCCTGGAGGGTGGGCAGGGCAGGTAACGCCAGCCATGGAAATGTTAACCTGCAGCAATACATATCCGCGTGTCGGGATGGTCACCGGTCCACGGTACAGTAACGGGATATGTGTAGGGTCACCACCTGTCCCACGTTGTGAGGACAGTCCACCTTTGGGCAGTTGTGTCCTGCAAAACATTGACAAAATGGCAAATGTCCTGAGATTGTAGGACAAAACCATTTCCCATAATTACTTTATTAGTTGCAGAAAACAGTTATTTTGTAGAAGAAACATCTAAATATGATAATAAACAGAATAAGCAACTGTAATGCTACAGCTTTGTATTCCGTCAAAAAAGTGAATCGCTGTCCTTTGTACTGGCCGTGGGTATGTGTTGGCATGCAAAATCTGACGTACCTACTAAAATGTCCCACTTTGGCCATTTGAAAAGGTGGCAACCCTACATATGTGCGTGTCATATCCATAGGACATGAGTGCGGAGATACACGCCGCCACCGGCGATGCGGCCAACGTAGGTATTGTGTTCAACCGTCGGTGCGAAGCGGAAAGCATACCAGTGAAGTGTACGACATTATGAGGAACGTACCTCATCTGGGGTGTAAAACAGTGCATGTTCCTCGCAGTTCCTCCAAGTTCCACATTGAAAATGTCTCTCAAACAACCATTGTTAGGAATGTATATAAATGACATCCTGGTAAATAGAATGTACTCATAGTAAGTTAGTAAAGGTTCTTCACTGTAAGTAAATCAGCATATCATAATCAACCTATGACCTACTTAGCTGAAGTTGTCACTATGCCATTACTATGTGTTCCACATTATGCCCATGTGTTTCACATTACTACTGTGTGTGTTCCCCACTCCGGAAATAGAAGGTTGACAGCCATGGCGGCAATATGTGTATGTGTGAGGTGAGGTTGTCGTGTGTTCCGCTGTGTGTGTGTAATGTGTGTGCCAGTGTAAACTGTGTATGAAGGTGACATGTCACAGCCGGAGTGTAATAACAGGCGTAGGCATACAGTACAGGAACCATAGGCGTATGTACAGCAGTACCCACAAAGTAGTACTGACATCTCCTCAGTGGCTATGCACGTGGCGTCGTAAAATGATGCAAAGCGCAAATGTCCCAAAGTGTACCACAGGGCCATAGCAAACAGGAGATGCAAAGGACGCATGTACAAACCACGACCGTAGGTATGGCGGCCATAACGTACACTCCACACGGTCCATCGGCAACGTTACACAGCTTCAGGCATGTACGGCGAAAATACGAATGTGCCATCCCGGCACCGATCGTGAACAGTCACGGTCCGGTAAATACCGCGGTGTGTTCCACGACCGTGACATAAGCAAGCGGCACACGAATAGGAGGCTACCGGTAGCATACAGTCCGCCCCAAGTATAGGACCACAATCACCGTAACTATCAGCGACAAAATGCCAATGGATGGTAGGCACGGACGAACATCCGCAGATATATAACCGATGTGAAGGAGGAATACGTGCAGGAAGCACACATGCAGGCGATACCGACAGCAGACGACATCAACAAAACAAACATTCCCGGAACAACACACAGGTAACCCGCAGCTCCCCAAGCACGGATGGAGCACACACACAAGCATAACTGGTATGTATAAATGCAAGACTCACACCCCGTACCCATCACCCACATCCGCAGATATACCCCATTGCACATATCAAAGGGATAACAGCTAAAACCGTAGCAAACACATACAGGCAGTGAATGACAGCGGCATACCCACAACAAGCTCCTGGGAAACACTAGCAGCGGCTCATGCATCCATGCATTCGCTATGTACAGGAAAATAACAGCCATGTAACACATTTGAATGCACAACGCCATCGACAGACGCCGCCAGGACACGGGGACCCACATGTCGAACACAATACCATACCCAACACACACAATCCACGGCTAACACCACAGCGAAATGTACCCGACAACACACATAGCGGATGCAGTCACACAAACATGATACAATACATACCATGCTCACGAAGGTATTGCAAATAACCAACGGCCACACGAGGAAAGAACCATGGCCTAGTGCCGACGCGTCACGAACGAAAGGAAGGGGGATCACCGCTGATATGCGCATAAGTACACACCGAGGAACAGCTATTGGCCTGATCAACCCACATGCATCAGGCGACGACGAATATAAGGAAGACTCAAACCGTATGTTCATACCGAACGCATACAAAGTAGAGAAAGAGAAGCAGGGGAATAGAGACGAACTCAAAACAAAAGGCCGGAAAGGTATGTCGAACCCACGACATGTACTGGTGTGTAACGCACGATACGTATGACGAATCTGTACAGTATGTGAACGGTGTGTGTAGGTAAAGATACCTGTCCATCAGGCAGAGAGAGGCGAAGGTTGGATATGTAATGCTAAAACGCGCAGCATACCAACAACTGTGGACAACGTGTGCACAGCAGTGGGACAACATGTAAACACCCGCGATAACCCCAGGGCCAGCTTGCCACCCTTTCAAAAGGCCAAAGTGGGAAATCGTCGGGACACACTTCAGATGTTACAGGTGGACACATACCCATGGTCAGTACAAAGGTTAGAACTCTACTCTTTTGCATAAAGAAAAGTGTAGTCTTGTAGCAGTTCAGTTGCTTATTGTGTGTCTTGTAACAGTTAGGAATGTACATACATAAATAAGTATGTTATGCAACTCTTACATAAGAATGGGATATAGTGATGTCCCACAATCTCAGGACATTTGCCATTTGTGATAAATTTGTCAGGACACAACTGCCCAAGGAGGGACTGTCCCTTGCAAAGTGGCACAGGTGGTAACCCTACCCCAGGTCTGCCATAGGGGTTGCAAACACAGAACAATGCCACCACCCACGCCGATGCTGGCAGTGGATATCCAACACTGAAGTGCCACAGCAGGGGATAGGACATTTATGTATAGTGTCACAGCACACATGTGCATGGGCATATACCGTCGATGTCATACGGAATGTGCCTGGCGTGCACCTATCCCACGCAGTAGGCGACTATGTCAATTATGTGTAATGCAAAGCTGGCATGATGGATATGTTCACAAATCATAGACAGTATCACAGGCATAGCATGCATGATGGAGCGATGGGCTAATGTTATATACATACACAAGATATGTATGGCCTGCACATATGGGACAATGTAGTAGCAGAATAGGTACCCGAAATGGAGGTAACAGCAAGTGACCATGTCCAAACGTTCCATAGCAGGTGCAATGTGTGCCACAATGATGTCCAGCAGGGCCGTGTGTAAACACATGTGCAATGTACACAGTACTGACACCCCCCCCATGGTAGTGTCCACTGAACGGCAGAACTGGATGTCAACTGTCATGTCTATACAATACGTCCGCTGTGGTGGTACCATGGGTGTGTGTGTCACCCTACCAGCAAGGCAGCTATCACATGACTAGTGACACAGTGTGCCCCTGTGGGATGTGCACAGGACCTATGTCCCACAGCATGGTGTGTGTCCAGTCTGTGGATGTCACACAGGCGCCCGGGCTGAGCAATGTGGCATGTGTGCACACATGCAGGACTGCTCCTCCCCCCCTGCCCACAGCAAACGCCATGTAGGAGTACTACATGCATCAGTACTGTGGAGAACATGGCCCATGGCAGAGTACATTACACCCCTGTGTTAGTGGCATGCAGGTGAGCACAGATGTGTTACATGACTGTCATTTGCATATGTCAACTGTCTGAGCTGGGTAGAGAGCACAGCATGACTATACTGAGACATGTAACGTTGTATCCATTGTGTAAGGTACACCACACATGTGTCATTGTAACACGGCCTGCGTGTACATGTGTGTATGGCACAGGTACAAGGGCACCCAAGGTATCAGCTAGACATACGGTCCAGAAATGTGTAGTCCTGCACATGTGTACCCACGCTATGGTGTAATATGGCAACCACAGCACCATGTGGGCCATGTGTGTGTACATCAACCATGTACAACGTGATATGCCTGTATAGGGACAGTATCCATGTGATACACACCGCATGACTGTCAGTATGCAAAGGTGATGTGTATGCACTATGTGTGATGTAACTGATGCAATGATATCTACATGATATATCTGCCACACTGACACCTGTATGGGTGTCAGCAACATGAGTAGGATGAGCTAGAATGCTGCCAGGTATGTAGAAGTGGTATATGTAGGCATGTACAGTTCTGTGTGACAGCAGGTAGTGTGCGTATGCAAATACTGAGCATGAGGGGCCACATGTCTGAGGCGTGCAATGCCACACGTCCCTGAAATGTTGTAGTCAGCATGATATGCCTGCACCACTGTGTGAACTGTACAGAAGGCACATGGCGTAACATGCCGATACATAAGTGCGATGTGATGCTGGATGTGTACACTGTCAATAGCATAAAGTGGAATGGTGCTGAAGGGCAAAGAGCGGATCATGTCTGATGTGATACCCTCTGTACCACCCCAACCACCCATGCAATAATATGACAGGTGGCCAGCATGGGATGTGGTGTGCTGTGGCGCACAGAAGCCCAACAAGGGTGCCAGGAAAGGCATGCAGGTAGTCAATGAGTGTGTGAAGCATGTATGTCAAGATGTGGCCCAGTGCCATACTGAATGGCCCAGTCATGGGTGTAGAGATGCAGCCCCATACGTGCAATGCAGTACCATCCATGTGTAGTGTGATAGATGTGGTAGTGTGGTGGTCAGGGTGCACATCGTACATGAATGGGCTAGCAGTCACTGGCGTGTGCTGCTGCAGAGACATGTAACAGCCAGGTTGGCGGGATACAACAACTACGGCGGTTGGAGGTGACATTGGGACTGTGTTCCCAGACATAACATGTGCATGCCAGTACTATGTATGTGTCCACAGGGTTAATACAATGTCCAGCCAAGGATTGGAACCCTGTAGTGAGTGAGAGTGTGTATTGTTGGTAGGTACCCCATTGGCAGGCAGGATGCCAGCAACATCTGTGTCGTCAATGCCTGCATGACCGTGGTATGCTGCATTGAATGTGGATGTAGTCAAACAGCAGAGACATACCACCACACTGCGTGAGGGCCCACACTGCAATGTCTGGCAGTCATGTGTAGGTAGCTAGCTGTGGAGTATGTCATGCACCAGCAGGACACACCATGACTGTCAAGTGACACACAACACACAGGTGAACAAAACTACCGTGCAACAGCCTGCACATGTGCCCATACAGCACGTGTGCATGGAACAGGAATACCACTGTGGCGTCTGTGAAAATGCCAGCACCACCATGTCTCAGTGTGGAATAGCATGGTCCCTACCAGTGTGTAAATGTAGCAGAAGTGCACTGTGATCACTGTTGGCATAGGCACATAGACTGTCCATCGGACGGGTGCCATGCCCTCAACTACCTCTGTCAGTGGATGTCAGTAATACCGGCTGTAGTGTGTATGTACCATGCATGCTGCTATGGTTGTGTGCTTAGGGTGTGGCTAGCAGGGATGGTAAGCATGGATGTTCAGCAAACAGAGGGGGGAGGTGTGTAGGCCTAGCATACAGACACATGGAGGTTTGGTGCATGCTGAGGGTAGTGTAGGTATGGTATGTGTTGTGTAATGTGTCACCCAGCTATGCGTACTGCATGGCCAAGCATGTGTGGGTACGTGGGAGTCCATACTAGGGAAGGTCGTGTTGCTGGCAATACATAGCAGTAGCAACTGTCCCAGGTGCAATGTACAGCATGCCAACCCGACTGGCATGTAACCTGTGGTGTACAGTGTCTGCACTGTCGCGTGTCACAATGTGTGTAGTGGCCACAAACATGGGTATCTGAACATGGACTACCTATGATGCAATGTGTCATGGGAAAATACAGTATGTGTGTAAATCACGGTGTGGTGTGGGAACCACCCACCTGTGTGTGTTGCAGTCCAGGTATGTGACTGGGAGGTATGATCTGTGTACAATCTGGACTGGCAGGTGTGCCGTGTAGGGCATGGAGGCAGGTCCCAGGCACCGTAGATAAATGACATGTGTGCTGTACTGTGTGTGCAGTGCTAGTGTACAACACAGTGGAGGGTGTAAGCATTGTTACACATCACTGCATGCTGTGCCTACCTGTGACAGCCCTGCCAGAGACAGACATGTGACACCGCTGCACAGGCAGCATAGCATGAGAAGATGTACATGTGGGCTGCACACCTTAGCCAGATGTCCACCGTCATGTGTGCCACGGTAGTGTGGTTCAACACGACTATCAGACTGGACAAACAGCACATGCCTGCATAACAACAGTATGACCATAGTCAACAGTCCCAGTGACAGAGTAGGCCAATGTAGACTATCCCTGCATGCAGACCAGTGGCTACTGGACACCTGGCTAGACACACACCTGGGCGGTTAATTCACCATTGAGCCATCACATGTCCACGTCCATGTGGGCGTACAATGTCATCACAGGGTGGTCACAATAGCAGGTGGCAAGGCGGACCCGGTGTACCAGGTGATGTGTCATGTGTGCATATGTTGAGTAGCACAGCCGTTCACATGTCTGCAACATACTGGTGCACGATGTATACTGTTACATGATGAATGGAACTGCACTGTCACCCACTACAGGGCCAGCTGGCACAGGTGTGGTGTGACTGGTGTAACCATGTTTGCACAGGATACACACTGCTGTTGTAGGCAGCCATGCTGGTGGCCACCAGTGATATATGCAGTGGTCATACAAACATACCGTACACAGTGTTCAGGCAGGAATGTCAATTGTCGTGGACGATGTGCTGCTATGTGAATGTGGGTGTTTGTTGTGAATGTCACACATCCAGAAGACACCATCTGGTGCAGTCATGGTTGTCAACACGGTACACACATCCACAGCAGTCAGAACCCAGTCCGACAATGTGTGTCAGTCACCCTTGTACCGTGTGACATATGTGCACATGGCGGAACACCTCCACTGTCATCTAAGCTGGCTACATGATGGCTGGAATGTGCTGTAGAAATGTACAATGCTGGTAGCCCAATGAAGTACCTGGAATCAGACACAGTACACTATGTCAGCCATGTAAACCATGCACAACAATGACTGCCCAACAGACACAAACAATGCATTGACACATGGAACATGTGCTCATGACAACCCCACTGAGGTATGTTGCACATATAGATGTACAATTGTCATCTATGGCCATAGCATGGATGCAGACACACATACTCCACAGGTAGTACCATGTGATGTAGGTAGGGGCATTGCTTGTGTATATGTCACAGTAGATGTACACAGACATGTCCTGCATAGCCGTCATGTAGGGGTAGCTGTGGTATGTCACTACTGGACATGCCCATACAGATTACCATGTCCCGCAGGAGATGTGTTAGGTGTGTACCACATGTGACATGCTGACAACAATCTGCGATGTGTATGGCTGCGGTGTACCTGTGTGACAATGTCTGTGATGGGTGCAAAGGCACATAGTATCGTATTGTATGCACACAAGCCCCACATAGCTGCATAGCCTGAACATACAGTACAAGGAGTGTGTGGGATGATAGCAACCCACAGGTGGAGATGGGTATGGACGACCCACAACCACATGTGTGTGTACGGTGTTCACGTCCACACATGAGCATCTGAGAGGCTAGCGTCACAGTTGTACAGGGTCGCATGTACATATGTTCAGCAACATCCCTGTATGTCCCACCACTGGCCTGTGGACCGATGGACAACAAGCAAATGTGCAGGTATGAGATGTGCACAGCACATCACAGATGCCTACCGTAGAACAGGCCTACCATGTAGACATGTGCACAGTAGGTCTGCGCCACCTGCAGTCAAACACGTTAGGTGCCAAACCACACCAATAGTCCGACCAATGACACAGATGGGCGTGCATGCCTCTGTGTATGTATGTCTGTGAATGGCTCCGGCATAGCAATATAGCCGTGTCACCATTGTGAACAACAATATGAATGGGTTGTATGTGTGAGGGTGCATCATATGTGTATGGTCAGATCGGCGATACCATCAGTGGGCCTGCTATGTGAACATCCATGTCCCCATACATGGATACCTCTGCTGAGGCCAACACCACATTCACACAGGGAGGGATGGCGGTGTGTAGTGCAGCAGCAGACATGTGGGTGGCAGCGGGCAATGTATGTACACATATGTGTTACCCACATCAGTTCAGGCAGATATCCATGTGCATGGGATAGCGGTGTGTGTACACATACAGCACTGTGTCGATCAACATCCCAGCACATAGCACCTGCCAGGGCTACAGTGTATGCATGGATGTGTGATACCTGCATGCACCACACACACCCTCAACAAGCAGCGTACAGCATACCTCGCTGGAGGACAGTGTCCACACCATGGTGATAAACATGTTGAATGTCCATATTCACACAGCTATGACAAAAGCAATGGACAGCCACCCTGCCAATACCGTCAGCCCCTGGGTGGGTCACACCCATTGCCATGTATGTGGCATACCCTGCCATATCATGCAGAGATGACCAGCAAGGCTGCATGAGCTATCACAGTCCCACATGGTGCAATGGACAAAAGGCACTCTCACTATCAACCATACACAGTAGTAATGTGGTGGCGATGCACCCTGTCATGTTACAGGTGCTGTGTGATGCTCTGCACAATGTGTGCGTGTACATGCTATGCATGGCCTTTCCTGCTAATGTGTCATGGTTACACATTGCTCCATGTCTATCACATACGTAACACAGGTGAGCTGGGGCAAGTTGTCCAGCACCGGTACAGTGCTGTGTGGAAGTACATGGCACAACACATGCATGTGCAGGTGTCCATGTGTATGTGTACAGTGCCGCTGCTGGCGTTCACAATGGACACAGGCGTGATGTGTACTGACATATACACACCGTACAGGTGAACAGTAGCACAGGGGTCACATGGGGACATATGCCAACTGATATGGACATAGGTGCAGCCAGGTACACATGTCCATGGCAGGCTAACATCTACATGGTGCGTGCACAGTGTGATGGGGTGGCACACAGATATGATGTGACACCCAGTGCTCAATGGTGTGAAGCCACAACATCGGCTGTGTCACCGCCACGATGCCCTTCACAGATCACTGTGCAGATGTCGTACATGTCATAGCAATGTATTTCCAACAGTATGCCAGCACAGCAGTGTGAATGTGACCTGCCACCATCATTATGTCTTCCAGATAATGCCACGTTCCGGCTTCCACCATTTAGCCGACAGGAGGAGGAGGTCATCATACCATACCTCCAGAGTAACTACAACGCCCTGTTTAGCCATGTGCCACAGCAGGCACAAGAACGGCAGGAGATGTGGGAGGAGTTGTGCAGGAGGGTGAACAGCGTGGGCGGAACCAACCGCAGCTACCAACAAATCCGCAGGCACTGCACAGACCTGATCCGGCATGCAAGACAGCGTGCGCTGCAATCGCCAGGCAACAGCGTGGGACAGGTGGTGGGCCACCAACACAGCCCCACTCACAGCTACGGAGGAGCTCCTGGCCAGTCTGGGGACACCCACGGAACAACACGCAGAACCACTTGCGTCCATCGTGGAGGTGGGTGTCTCCCGAGCTATGAGCCTGGAGCTGCATGGTAAGTCAGTGTTGCATGTTTGTATGATAGGCGGCGTGGGTGTGGGTGTCATAGTACAACACATGATATAGCAATACATGCCAGGTATATGGCCACACAAGATGCAAACCATTGTATGCTATGTTGTGTTAGCAGACATGTGCATAGCACATGCAACCACACACATGCATGATGTGTCATGCACAGTGCTGACCGTGGAGATAGTAATGGCTAATGTGTATACCTTTGTGTAATGCCTTTACAGGTGCGTCTGGCGTGTCGCAAGGACAAGGGTCTGTTGCAGGTAAGTCTGTTGCCAGTCAAGCGCATGTTCTGCTGTATTGATATTCCCCATGTGTCTAGGCATGACATGCTCACCTGTGTGTGCCCCGTCACGGTATACAGCTCGCACCACCCGACATACACACCACCCATGTACAGTAGATACACCCGTTACCGTAGAGTGGTATGACACCACACAACCAATTGGTGTGTTACGTGCATTCAGCTATGCATACAATGGTGTAGGTGTTACACAATGGCTGCATGTGTAGTATGCATTGGTATGCCAGTGCAGTATGGACACAGTACCACAGAGTGAGCTGTGATCTGGCCAGAGCACAGGTGTTACCAATGTGACCCATGCCCTGCATCGGGTGCACACGTTGTGACATGGCGCATGCCATGTCCCATGCGCGTGGATGTCTGGCTGCAGCATTGTCACACCATGATATGACCTATGCACAACATAGCAGACATACACACTGTCAGCATATCCGTAGAGAATGTGACACGTCACACTAGTATGGGTGTATGTCACATGGGCCACCACAGGGCCGTGTGCACAATGTCTACCACACACAATTGTCAATGAGTCAGACAGACAAGGCCATGGTTGATACCTACAGGCATGTTGCCACACAGCACATCCACAGTGGGTACTCACCATTGCACCCTGTACACACATAGTGGGTTCATCAATGTAGTGGACCCCTGGACATCTGATGTAGTACACCAGTGACATGAAATTCCTCTCCACAGCTACTACAGGTGCCTCCAATGTCCACCATATATGTGCTGCTGAGCAGCTGAACTGGCTTACAGACATGGCAATGTAATGCGTCCAGGTCACGCATCGCACAGACACATAGCTGTGTCCTGCTACTGTGCAGTGGCACAGAGCCCGCACCACACACCGTACAGCTATGCACACAGCTCACAGCAAACGTACCTACACAGACATCACTGTTACACATACATTGTATCTGTACACTGTACACATAACACTGCACCATGACAGCCATCGTGATGTGGTGCATGCGGTGGGACACCATCTTCACACGTCCACATGATACCGCACATGTTTGCGGTGTACATTACATAGTGTTGGCAGCCATGTGTACTCCCAACTTGCCCGCGGCCACACGGTGTATCACGCTGATGCATGCAAACTACCATGAATGTGTGTACTGCATGCCTACTAAATGACACCTGCCTGTTGTACTGTCCCCACCAGGGCAGTGTACATACTGCCACTATGAATGTCTGGTCTGCATTCACTGGTCTGTGTTGTGTGAATGCTGCATGCCACCTGCATAATCACATGCATGCTGTGTGTGTGTGTGTGTGTGTGTGTGTGTGTGTGTGTGTGTGTGTGTGTGTGTGTGTGTGTGTGTGTGTGTGTGTGTGTGTGTGTGTGTGTGTGTGTGTGTGTGTGTGTGTGTGTGTCTGTATTGTAACCGATGGTATGTCTTTGTATTGACAGGTGCTGTAGGTGCGTTCCCCTCCTGCGGTCAATCTGATGCTAGTGTCCCCACAGATACTAGTGGTGATGAGCATGTGCATGAGGCACAGGCAGGGTCGTCACAGGCAGAGTCTGTGCCACTGGAGAACATCACACATCGTCCCTTTCATCCCTGCACACGGTTCAGATGCCGACACATACCCCAACACCGTTGCCCATAGATGACGGTCAGTCAGCGTCTGTTGTCCCCGAGCAGGAATGTGTGGTGGCTGCAGAAGGTGTGGGTACACACGATGTTGCCAGTGTAAGGACTGGTGCAGTGCCACGCAGGCATGTGGCAGGTGCTGCCCGTGGGGGAGCACCGCTAGACATACACCTGCCGTCCACGGTGCCGCAGCCGGTATCACCAGGCCCATGTTCCAGACTCTAATGGCGGGCGCAGGCACGTGCCGAGCGGCAGAACCAGGAGGGCAGAGGCTGCAGAGGTCCGCAATCCGTACCCTAAATGACAGCATCCAGGCATTGGCGAATGCACAACAGCATCTTGCCGATGTTCTGGATAGGAGATTGGGCGATATGGCTGGTCTCATCGACCGAGGCTTGGCCATCCTTGGCGTGCGCAGACCGTGCAGGAACACCAGGTAGGGGTGAGGCATAGGGCGCGTGGGCGTGTGCCAGCAACACCTCCTGCTGCAGGTCAGCGTGTGCGTGCCACCTCCCATGCCCACACAGACGGTGATGGTAGCAGTAGCACTGCAGCTGCTACCACACCATCCACACCAGGACAGAGCAGGCCACGTGGACGTGGCCCTGGGCGGCCCGTCGTGGAGCACGTTTCCAGCGGACATGTGACATCGGAGAGTGGACAGTCTGTACCTCCACCGGTCGTGCCCGTGCGACCCCAGGCAGGCGCGGGTCGCCGCGCCCGGCAGACACAGTGAGCCGTAACACCTGCACTGTACAGTCAGGGGCTGCCAAGCATACCCGTGTAGGCATCACAGATGACTGAACTGTGTACACACACACCCACACACAGCAGACACAACTGTAGGGCTCCACCACACCCACATGCAATCTACATAGTCATGCCCACTCAATGCACTGGCCCTTACACACACACATGATGTCATCCATTGGTACAGCCCATGCCTGTGGCACACATATCACCCTGTGCATATGATTAAGTCTCTGCCGCATAACTGTGAGCCACACCATCAATGCACGGTTAAGCTGACATATTATGATGCACAGGGTGGACACGATAGTGAGAGGTGTATGTGATACCTGTGTCCGCATAATACGTGCTGTGTATGTTGTGGTGTGTGTGTATGGCTGGTGACAGGTGTGTATGTGATGTGTGTTGTGCACGGACATCATGCAGCAGACATACCATGCAGGACAGGTGCAGCATTCATTGATATGTGTACACAGTATGTGTGGTGGTTACATGTGTAGCACCATGTCGGTGCAGTTAACCCGTATGATACTGATGGTGTACTTGCACGTGCCTACTGGGAGCACTGTAATTAGTTCCCCACGTGTAGTCGTGGGGTACCCACAGGCATGTCTGGCAAAATCAGCATAGCACAGTTACCCACATCCGGCATGGACCTCTACATAGGTACATAGGCACACATGAGCGTGACAGGATATGTGCCCTACGACATGTGTGGACCTAGCATGACTGTGTGTGGCATCTAACACCCCTCAGGATGGGGATGCCATATCCATCAGTCCCCAGTCCCTGGTCTAGCAGTGACACACAGAGGTTGACTGGCGCATAACTATAGTCACACATCCACCGTCATTAGCAGTCCTGGACAAAGGCAGTCAGGGCCTTTCCTTCACATGGCCTGGCACTCCTCCCGTGTTGTAGTGTGTGTCTGGCCGTTACCCTGTTCCCCAGCACGTCCCACTCATCTTTGGGTTGAGGTGTCTGACAGTCGCTTCTGTGCCCGTGTTCGCATGGGGCCTGGGAGGTGGAATGTGCCCATGTCACCCAGGTCAGACATGGCCGTGTATGTCAGGCACAGATCACCATGGAGCAGCTGTGCTGTGAAGATCCACAGCCGGTGTCCCCTTGGCGTGCACCTTGTGACACATGTCCTAGCACCGTCATCCCGTCTTGTGGAACGTTTGCGGTCCTTCCGAGTGCTGCAGGCGTCAGGTTAGCTACAGGCCACATGTGCCATTGTACGCAGTCATTGCACTGGTGTGTGATGTGTACAGGGGTACAATGAACGATGTGGTTGCCATTCCATCCAGACCAGGAGGCCACAATGGAATGTCTTCACACCCACATTGCCATTGTGTGTGTTGACAGAGGTTGCCAACAGGTGTGGTAGCCATTTCCCTGAACATGTCCACCATCTTTAATGGCGTACCACCTACATGTGACATTGGGACGAACATGTTCTTCACACTGGGTAGGGCTGCACCTTCTCTGGCATTTGGTAGCAGGCCATGGCTCTGGCACCAGTCATCCATGTCTATGACGCCCTAGGTGGATGTTCGTGTAACATGGGGTGCTGGGTATGTCGGCGGTGCGTAGTCATCTGCATACCTTGTCTGCTACAATCCCCTATGATTGCATGCACATTGGAAGGTCGGATGCCATATGGCAGGGGCACAGGAGTGAGCCCTGTGGGCCTCCACTGGGTCCAGATATGAGTGTGACAAGGCACCTTCAGCACCAACCCTGTGTGGTGTGACCTCCAACCTGTGTGAGAAGCATCGGGTGACATATGTCCCCACATGTATGCTGGCGAGCCTTTACATGGGTCCCATGTGTAGTGTGCTGTGAGCGCTCCCACCAGGTCATGGTACTGTGTGCAAACCCACATATCCCCATCAATGGCCTTGGTGAACACTCCAGACTGGACGAGCAGGTTCGGGAGGCAGGATCCGCCCTTGACTATGTAGTTGTGGGTATGTTCCGGTATTGGCTGTACTACGCTATCTGTAACCATGACCACCTGTATGGACCTCCACACAGCTTTGCAGACAACACTTGTCAAGCGTATAGGGTGTGGCTGTTGACAGTCCATAGGAGCACTACCCTGGCATAGTGGGACCACAGATGCCATATGGCATCCATTGGGGACATAGCCCATAGTAAGGCTAACATGACACAGTGGCGCATGTGTGGGCCGAGGGCCTCAAAGAGGATGGGTAGCACACAGCCAGGAAACCATCGGTGCCCATCGCTGTCGTGCCAAGCGCCATAGAGATATGGGATCACTCCAGGCCATATGACATGTTTGGGAGGATACACTCTGGTGGGATGGATATGTTCCCTGTTGGGGGGGGGATGTATGCATGGAACATGTCCTGTGGTATGCAGACAATGTCTGTGGGTGCAGTGACTGTTGTACCATTCTGGACCATTTCCAGGCAAGTCTGTGTGCCCCCAACCATGTCCTTACCACAGTTAGGGAAGGCCCTGTGGTTGTCTCATGTGCCCTCTGCAGTACCACTCCCACAGCGGACCTGGATGTTGGTATGTGGGGCCGTATGGTGGCGCCGGTATGAATGGGTGATGGTTTCCCTGGTACTGTCATTGCCCTGCCATGTAGTAGCTCCAACTGTTGATGTACAGGTAGTCAGTGGCTGCGGTCCACCACACCATGTGCCTACCTGTGGTGGACAAGGTCCTGATGTCATCATGTTTGCCTGTTGCAGACATGCATGTGGGTGGTCAGGGAAGGCATTCGTTATGCGTTTGCGGTCTGGCCTCTGTTCAACATTGGCATGGAGGACATGTAGGGTACCACACGGTCATATGATGTGTGTGGTTTTCTGTGGAGAGGTCATCACTGAGGTCCCCATGCTGGTGTTGGTTACAGTGAGTGGATGACCAGTGGATCCACTATACGGTCTTGCATCACCATTGAGGGCTGTACATCCTGTGTGGGGCATATCCTCACCATGCGTGATGGGCAGAACTGTCAGACATCCCCCCCCCTGGTATGTATGGTGCATGGCTGTTTAACAGTGGCCAGGTGTGTGAACACCTGGGACTGCTGGCGTACTGTGTTGTGCCATGGGTAATGTTCCCAGGCTATGTATGGGTGGTTCATGTCACCCAAACGGTGCTGTTGTGAGAGCATGCCCACTCACCAGTGTCCTCAGGACATCTGTGAAGGTATCCTGTGTTTGGGAGGGTTGTCTGTAGCATGCAACAAACTGTAGGCCAGTCCTACACATGGTTAGTGCACCTACATATTCCCGCAGCAACAACAACGTCTGTGGCATGACCGGGTTACTGTTGTGTGGCGGACACACAGGATGGTCCGCATTCCGCCACCCATGCCGTCGCACCATGTGTATGCATGTCTGATCTGTGCCGACTCTAAGTGTCTGAGCATGCCCAGTAGGCAGCTGTGTAGATAGACACACAGCACAGTGCACACATGACCGTCTGCAGTAATACCCGGGTGCATGCCTCTATCCCCTACGCATCGGCCACGTCTGTGGCATGGCCAGGTTTCTGTTGTGTGGCTGGACACACACGGCGGTCCACATTACGCCACCCATGCCGTCGCAACATGTGTATGCATGTCTGCCCTGTGCCGAGTCTAAGTGTCTGAGCATGCCCAGTATGCAGTGATGTACTGATCAGTAGTTACTTGTTATTCTCGACTGCAGCACTAGCGTGTTGGTGTACGGCGACAGGATGGTAACAGACTGCGTGACTGCGCACTCTGTCCGAACACCCGATCGGGCGCATTGCCTTTGCAAATGATACCACTCACGTAGGGGTATGCCTCCTGACAGCGCTCTGCTCAGTAAACTCGGTAGCGCGTTCTGTAAATGCTTCATACTGTAGTGTGTTCATGTAGATAGGCGTAGGTTCGTCCCCCGTCCTTTCCGTGTGTGTGTGTGTGTGTGTGTGTGTGTGTGTGTGTGTGTGTGTGTGTGTGTGTGTGTCTGTGTCTGTGTGTGTGTGTGTGTTTCCAGCTGCCTCTGCGACTGATTATGCTTTTAGACGCTCCGCAACACATGCCTTGGCTATTGCCAACTATTGTCCTGCGGGTGACGTCAGCAGCCTACAAGTATGCCTGTGACAGCGCTCTGTTCAGCAAACTCGGTAGCGCGTTCTGTAAATGCTTCATACAGTTGTGTGTTCATGTAGATAGTCGTAGGTTCGTTCCCCGTCCCTTCCGTGTGTGTGTGTCTCTGTGTGTGTGTGTGTTTCCAGCTGCGTCTGCGACTGATTATGCTTTTAGGCGCTCCGCAACACATGCCTTGGCTGTGCCAACTATTGTCTTCGGCTGACGTCAGCAGCCTACAAGTATGCCTGTGACAGCGCTCTGTTTAGCAAACTCGGTAGCGCGTTCTGTAAATACTTCATACAGTAGTGTGTTCATGTAGATAGTCGTAGGTTCGTCCCCCGTCCCTTCCGTGTGTGTGTGTGTGTGTTTCCAGCTGCCTCTGCGACTGATTATGCTTTTAGACGCTCCGCAACACATGCCTTGGCTATTGCCAACTATTGTCTTGCGGGTGGCGTCAGCAGCCTACAAGTATGCCTGTGACAGCGCTCTGTTTAGCAAACTCGGTAGCGCGTTCTGTAAATGCTTCATACAGTAGTGTGTTCATGTAGATAGTCGTAGGTTCGTTCCCCGTCCCTTCCGTGTGTGTGTGTCTCTGTGTGTGTGTGTTTCCAGCTGCGTCTGCGACTGATTATGCTTTTAGACGCTCCGCAACACATGCCTTGGCTATTGCCAACTATTGTCTTGCGGCTGACGTCAGCAGCCTACAAGTATGCCTGTGACAGCGCTCTGTTTAGCAAACTCGGTAGCGCGTTCTGTAAATACTTCATACAGTAGTGTGTTCATGTAGATAGTCGTAGGTTCGTCCCCGTCCCTTCCGTGTGTGTGTGTGTGTGTGTGTTTCCAGCTGCCTCTGCGACTGATTATGCTTTTAGACGCTCCGCAACACATGCCTTGGCTGTGCCAACTAATGTCTTGCGGGTGTCGCCAGCAGCCTACAAGTATGCCTGTGACAGCGCTCTGTTTAGCAAACTCGGTAGCGCGTTCTGTAAATGCTTCATACAGTAGTGTGTTCATGTAGATAGTCGTAGGTTCGTTCCCCGTCCCTTCCGTGTGTGTGTGTGTTTCCAGCTGCCTCTGCGACTGATTATGCTTTTAGACGCTCCGCAACACATGCCTTGGCTATTGCCAACTATTGTCTTGCGGGTGATGTCAGCAGCCTACAAGTATGCCTGTGACAGCGCTCTGTTTAGCAAACTTCGGTGGCGCGTTCTGTAAATGCTTCATACAGTAGTGTGTTCATGTAGATAGTCGTAGGTTCGTCCCCCGTCCCTTCCGTGTGTGTGTGTGTGTGTGTGTGTTTCCAGCTGCCTCTGCGACTGATTATGCTTTTAGACGCGCCGCAACACATGCCTTGGCTATTTCCAAATATTGTCTTGCGGGTGGCGTCAGCAGCCTACATGTATGCCTCTGACAGCGCTCACGTCAGTTAACTTGGTAGCGTTGTGTAAATGATTCATACTGTACTGAGTTCATGTAAATAGGCGTAGGTTCATCTCCCGTCCCTTCCGTGTGTGTGTGTGTTTCCGTTGCTTTCGACCATACAACTGAATAAGCAAATTGTTACAGTGTTCACAATCAACAGTGTGATATTTAAAATCATGTTAAGACTCACATTGTTGTTTGTGAACATTCTTAAACTATAACATATTTCCTGCACACGTTGTGGAAACAACGAGCGTTGCATGTTTTAATGAACTGTTCAAATGTTACGAAGACTTGTGTTGTGTCGAACTACGGGACTATTCTTGCTGCAGGTTTCGGTTTGTTTGTGTTGCATAGTACAATATCATATGTCGTGTGTTCATAGTATGCTTTCTGTGATGTTGACATGTGTGTGTTTCGTTAGCAATGCGTCTCTGCTTTCTATGCTGTGGCTACATCTCCATTGCTCGCATAGAAAGTGACAAATGGAAGTGTAAGGGTGGACATTTAAAGCCTGGATACTTCCATGTTATGTGTAAGTCTCACGGGCCCAACGGGTGATAAGCGCATACATGTCTATGAAGTACCTTTGGATACCATATGCGACCTGTCGTGGACGAAATGTTTATGTTGACTGTTCCATCTACCTATGTGTGACATGGTTTGTGGCCATAGGGTGCCAGCAAGTCTTCCCTGTTCATTGGGTGTTTGCCATGGTGTATTGACATCAATCCTATTAATTCACGAAGGATGTCTTTCTTTGGTGTCAACGCCATAGTTTGACCATCCTATGTCATTCCCAGCAGGCGTGGAGATTGTGCCATTGGTATCTTTACACAGGTGACCCATCTGTTCCACTGTATGGGCGTGTGATCCCCATAGATGTGCTGGCACATGGGTGTTGTGTGCGCGGTATCTGCCCAGCGGTCTTTCTTTGAATGGGAGTGTGTACTGTACACCGTATCTGTATTCCCTGGGTTATGCCTTGCAACAGCTGTGGGATTCCCCAGGTTTGCAGCTATGGGTGCCATCTTGGCGTACGTTTGTCCATCCATGGGAACTGCCTACTGGACACTAGTATCGGGCTGTCAACATTTCACAGCTGCATTCTCCATTTCCGGTGGATGATCGGTATTAGTATTGCGGAGTAACGCATATGCCATGGCCACGTCCGCTTTGCAGGCGGGGCGATGAATCATCTGCCAATCCACACCGACACCCATATATGCATACCCACGATCCCATGTCTGCAACCGTCGACGGTACCCTTGCACACCCTTCATGTGTGCGGAAATGGGATGTGGAAATGCGTGTATGGATGCAGCAGCCTGGAGAGTCCTATTCATATGTCCTGCATTTCATGGGCGGCTGTCATCACCCTTGAAGACACCTGTGGTGCATATATCTACCTGTGCCGTAGTCACGGCTGTCACCTCTTCCGGTTCACACTATGTTGCTCACACTCACTTAAGGAGTAATATTTGGGTCCTGCAATGGACACCGATGTGCATATGTAAAGTTTAGGACATGTTGGACTGTGTCCATTCGGCCAGTGGGTTTGACTGCCGCCGTATGTTCCCCATTCCCGGATGTCTGTCCGCCTACCCATATTATGTAGTGCTACGTAACCCGTGTCCTTCCACAATTTACCCATAGGGTGTTACTGTAGTCCTGCAGGTTGGCAACTGCTTTACATAATCCTCACAGGTACCATTGTGAACTATCCGCCACTGTATTGTCAGTATAACACATGCGGTACATGTAGAACCTATGTATTCATGACAGTATGTCGGTTATGTGTGTGAACTCCATATTTTAGCGATAGTACGACCTTCCTAGTTGGGGTTGTTGGTGTCCCATTAATATATGTTCCACAGTTCTCACTTATGTTCCGCAGAGTGGGCGGGTGATCCCCACATACTGGATAGCACCTTCGCTGCTGTATGCGCTGGGATTCGCATGGAAGGATGGATGTCTACGGGGTGTAAATACAGCTGAATCCATCTATATGTCGTGTGTCATGCACTACTATGGGTGTGTGATTCCACCAGGCTTGCTATTATGGGTGCCATCTTGTCCGTGCGTTTGTCCATCCTTGGGAAATGCCTACTGGACACTGATGTAGGGCTGAACACATTTCACACATGCCTTTAGCATTACCCTATGGGTGCTTTGCATCCTTACTGGGGACTAAGGCACGTCCTGTACCCGCAGCCCTCCCAGGCGGGACAGCGGATTATCAGCCAAACAACACGAGACCCATTTTGCATACCCAGGATACCAGGGCTGCAACCCCCGATGCGCATGACACATCCTTCATGTGTGCGGAACTGGGATATGGCCGCACATGTATGGACACGGCAGTCTGGGGACCTCTGTTCATATGTCCTGCATGTCATGGGCAGGTATCATCAACCTTAAACACGCTGGTGGTGCATATGTCTAGCTGTGCCGTAGTCACGGTTTGTACTCGGATTGGCTGTTCTTGGCGCATACTGGCAAAACAGTCAGAATTTCTGGAGTCCTACAATGGACACCGATGTGCATTTGTAAAGTGTAGAACGTGTTTGACTGTCCCCATCTGGCCAGTGGTATTGACTGCCGCTGTATGTTCCCCAGTCGTGGATGTCTGCTTGACTACCCATCGTTTGTATGACATGGCCTATCTATATCCACGTGCCAGTATGCGTAAATACAGCAAACCTTGCGTCCTGCCCATCTTCATAAGCGACATTATGGGACATATATCGGCGAAACAGACACTGTCAAATCGATAGACTCCACAGTGAAAGGATACTGAGCTCTCTCAACTACTAACATGGGGCACCGTCGAGATGGATGTCATGACATAGCCGTCCTAATTGACTTCCTTCAGAGTCGGTTTTAAGCGAAATAATCAATAAACCTGCTCATAGTTAGGTGGACAGTGCTCCAAGTCTTGATTATAACGTGACATATACATATCAGTGTTGCATGCCTTACTTCATGGAAACAATAATACGGCAACAATGTGTTAATATATCTACAATATTGGTAAATACAATCAGTATCCGGACACATAGTTGATAATTGGTGAGAGTGCACCTTAGAATGTAGTGTGTTGATCAGGTTATTGTATATCGATGTGTATAATAGTAGCATTACGATAACAAAGCATGGAATCAATAGGTACTATTTAAGCATATATTTGACAATTATGAATGTAGCGTGTGGAGGAGACATCCGTAACCTCCTCTGGTTCCACTGGATCACACACGCTACGTACACTCGCATGTCGGATTGTGGGTTACGCGCAGCGCACATGCATATCCGTAGTCCGTTTATATATGTTTACAGTGTCTGTGTGGTTACGTGTTTTGCGTTACTTGTGACTATTCGGTAACATATGTCTGATCCGGTTGACGGGCGTGTGCAGAAAGCACTTACAGCTTTATATATGTAACAGTCTTTGCAGCATGGGCGCTTTACGTGCGTGCACATCTATATGTTCTATAGTCATAATTCCAGCGTGACTGCAGTCACGTTTGACTCTACTGTGACCAGTGCACGTTAGCTGTTCGTTGTCATTAATATGCATACCCGTGGTACCTATGTACATTTACATATCACCCCCGCACACGCACGTCACAGGCATCCATTCTCCTGCTGGGAAAGGTGCGGTACTGCATGTTGAACATTCCTAATTCCCCTCGCTCATGGCCCAGGATGCATATGTCGTCACCACAGGGCTGTTCAGATGACAGCTGCTTATATCCCATATGCATACAGGCCTTGATTGTCAGGGTGTTGCTGTGGTGCTTTGGGTTTGGTCTTGGCAGCCCACTGTGCGGGACCGCCCTGACCCTGTCTGAATGTTAGATGAGTCACATGGGCACGTTTGTCCGTGTCCATGGTACCATGTCACGCCCCCAATTAGTCTTAACCGTGTGCATCGATTGGCGGTGTATCCGTTGTAGATCTCGTTATACTAATTGCTACGGTCTGATCGAACTAACCTACTTCCATTACTAACCCTCCGTATGTATGGCCTGTGTCGCAATATTACAAGGGTTTAACATTGCGTGGCGACTTTCACTGAGCCACAGACATGTCCGTTGCTTTGTTTGGCCGGTTCGCTGTGCTACACACATTTAACATGGCGTAACAGGTTGAACAGCTCAGACACGAGGACATCGGGTTGTCCGTCGTTGTCTATTATTGAATGTCTCTGTGGAGTTTGTTTCACAAAGCGACACATTGTCGGCATTGTTAGCGGACATCTCGCGCGATGCGTCCGCACCGGCGGGTGGCGTATGTCTGCCTTTGGCGGCGAACAGGCATTATGCTGTGCCATTATGTCTGGGGATATATGGTTTCCTTCCTTACGTAGATGATGTGCCATACTAGCAATGACCCTAGCGATGACCAGCGTCTGGGTGTGGGTACTGCTGTATTACCCACGGGAAGAGTGGCCTTAGGGTAAGTGGTGACCTAGGCAGAGGTTGCCACCGATCGTCACCGCTACCCCCTCCTGGTCTACCTACACCAAATAGAGTCTGGAAAGGTGCCCGGTAGAGCAACACCCTAGACGGCTACCTACTTGGCCTATGCCTAAGGCCGGCTATGTGTGTGGTCCCTTGGGCATCGGACTCGGGATCGTGGCACGTCTGCCGTTGGTATGTCCAGCATTACCCACATCCAGCCCCAAGGCAGTCAACACAACATCCATGGGTCCACATGGTGTCCCAGCTGTGCACTCCAGGAACTCTATGGAATTTAACCCACACCGGACAGCTGTGTAATCCTAGCCTCACCTCAGGATCGTGCCTGAGTAGTAGCACAGGGCGACTGTAGTCACACTCCACATAGATGGTGCCTCCACTGACCCTGGGTATTACCATACCATTAGTTTGACAAGCCTTATCTGCAAAGCCATGGAGATGGATCATAATGGGACACATAGATAAGGACATAGGGGACCGCATACTTTGGATACAACCCAGTTTAGCTTGGTCATAGTCAGATCATGCCCTTTACACGTGTTTCACTTTGTAGAATCAGTCACCAAGGCCATTGCTGAGGGTAAAGCAGTCCATACAGCCTACCTCAACCCGGCAGAGGCCGTCGACACAATACCCCTCGGGTATACTTGATAAACCCGTCATCTTGAATGTAAATCCATACATCGCCATATGGGTTGCAAGCGGGCTAGGTCACAGAACACACATGGCCATAGTTGCTGGCGCCATGTCATACTCACAGCCAGTCACAGGTGGTGTCCCATGGGGCTCAGTCCTGGGTCCACTATTTCCAGCATCTCGTTTCCAATGTACACGCACACACAGGGGGTTATGGGTGACAATGTTTGCATCGACTGCAAACCGGATGCCAAAGTCAGACACACATCTGACACAGATATCCTTCAGGAGTGCCTCACAGATGTGGATAAGTGGTACCAGAGACATGTCCTACAGCTAAATGCCAGGAAATGCATAGGCATACCCTTCGGGATGAACAAGGTTACCCGAGCTACCATATAGGTGGCAGTCCACTGAACACGGAGGGGTTACCAGTGATCTGGGGACACGTGTTGTTGTTAACCGTTCGTTAGACACACATGTTGCTAACATAGTTGGGTAGACCTTCCACATTGCCCACATCATCATGAAGGGATTCACATCTAGATCAGCGGAGGTCATTGTCCTTGTACTCATCACTCAATAGACCTATGATTGGGTACAATGCCCGTTCAGAATGTATCTGACCCAACACCTGCAGCAGCTGGAAAGGCACCAACAGGTCTTCGACAAGCGGATGCAGGGTCTCAGGTATATGTGTTATACTGACCGACTGAAAGGATTCCAGCTGTATACAGTTGCATACCACTTGCCCAGAGGTGACCCGTGCCTGGCATGCACGGCTAGGTCGAACCAGATCTGATGACTATGCTTCACGTAAATAAGGTAGATCCTCAGAACCACAAGGGCAGCTGGCGTACACCTTGACACTGTCATTAATCGAGCGTGGTGATGGGACGGATTCATCACCCAGACACTCACTATGCTGTGGAGCGACATCCCAGTACATGTGAGGGCAAGCACCTCGCTGGCCTTCTGTTAGTATTTACACATGGATGTCTGGATTGATTTATTTAAGTAACCTTCTAAATGAATGTTACATTAGCACATTGTGAATCTTTACATTTCGTTGGTCTATTTTACAGTAGTCATATTCATACGGTTTATGTGTATATATTATGGTTCATTCATATTACTAGGTGTCTGCAGTTCTGTTAATATATTGGCACAATCCGTAGGACATATATATGTAGCTTACACAGTCAGACATTTGGAAAACATTTTATGTTGGTTCATGTTTCATATATGTACATATATTTCCATTTTCCGATGAAGACTGTACCTTTGAAGCAATGTCTGATGTCCTCACTGTGTGGGATGTGTAACCCAAGTAAGGTTTGTTCGCTTGTCTGCCTTTAAGGCATGTAATTAGTACCTAGCACATCTAATGTACCAACCAATTAATGCTTGTAAATGTAGTAGGTTGGACTGCATTGTATGTAGTCTGAATAAGTCTGCTTATGAAGCAGGCGAAGTGAGCTCAATAGACTATGGTGACTGCCTTTAATTCTTGGTGTGCTCTGGTTGGTCACTGGCGGTCCCTACAGTACCTCGTCTTTGCTTTGGACTTCATCGGCTGGTTGTCTGTGTTTCTTGTATGGGGAATGTCAACTGTAGTCCCTATGTGTATGACTTGTGTAATGCCTTACTACGGCAGTGTAATTCCACGGGTTTGCATTTATGTGTGCCATCTTAGTCATCGCTTGTCCATCCATGTGAATTGCCTACTATACACTGGTATAGGGCTGTACACATTTCACACCTGCATTTTGCATTCCCGGAGTATGGTGTGCATTATTAGCGGAGAGTGGCGCATGTGCTACGCACACGTCCCTCCACGGGGCGGGACAAAGGATTGCCTGCGAAACAACACCGAGGCCAGATTCTACATACCCAGACTCCCTTGACTGCAACAGTGGACAGTACCCATTACACATCCTTCATGTGTGCTGCAGTGTGATGTGGGCGCAGCTGAATGGACCCGATACCCTGGGTATTTCTGTGCATGTGTGCTGCAGTTCATGGACAGCTATCATCAACATTGAACACGCTTGCGTGCCTATGTGTACCTGTGGCGTGGTGGCGACAATTAGATCACATGAGTAATGCAGGAAGCTAGCAGGCATTCTCTGAACAGAATTTTGGGTCCTACAATGGACACCGATGTGCATATGTCAAGTTAGATGTTGCTGGACTGTGTCCACCTGCCCAGTGCTTTTCACTGCTGGTGTATGTTCCCCAATCGCGGATGTCTGTTTGACTACCCATTCCACATGGTGCTACATAACCAGCTGAGTTAGTACTGTGAACAAATGACATACATCCAAAGATGCTGGTTACCAACTGCTTCATATAAACCTCAGACATCCCAATGGGACATATCCGTCACTATATTTCCAATATAACACCACGGAACATGTTGCTTACCTATGCATTCATTTAACCATGTTGTCTTCGTAGGTGGGAATGCCATAGTTTACACATCCTACGTGGCGTTGTGTGTGTGCCATTAGTATGTGTTCCACAGGTCGCACATCTGTTCCGCTGTGCGGTGGCGGGTGCTCCTCAGTCTGTTGCTGGCAGACTGAGTGCTGTCTCGCCAGTGTTGGCACGACAGTCCGGCTTTGTATGTGGAATGTCAACTGTGGTCCCTATGTGTATTTCCTGTGTCATGCCTTACAGCGGCTATGTCATTTACCGGGTTTGCAGTTGTGGGTGCCATCCTGGCCATACGGGTGTCCATCCATGACAATTGCCTACTGGACACTAGTATAGGGCTGTACACATTCCACACCTACATTTAGCATTCTCCGGAGTATGGTTTGCATTATTAGCGGAGAGTAAGGCAGGTGCTACGCACATCCCTCCCACAGGGCGGGAAGAAGGATTGCCTGCGAAACAACACCGAGCACAGAGTCTACATACCCAGAATCCCTTGACCGCAACAATTGACAGTACCCATTACACATCCGTCATGTGTGCGGAAGTGTGATGTGGATGCAGTTCTATGGACCCGGTACCCTGGGTATTTCTGTGCATCTGTGCTGCATTACATGGAGAGCTATCAGCAACATTAAACACGCTTGCGGTGCATATGTGTACCTGTGACTACAATGAGTTCCGTTAGGTGATTAAATAAGGCGGAAGAGCTGTCTTTAGACAAATTTTGGGTCCTACAATGGACACCACTGTGCATATGTAAAGTGTAGAGCTTGTCGGACTGTGTCCTTGTGAGCATTGGATTTCACTGATACTGTGTGTTCAGGAATCGCGGATGTCTGTTTGACTACCCATTCCACATGGTGCTACATAACCAGCTGATTTAGTACTGTGAACAATTGACATACATCCAAAGATGCTGGTTACCAACTGCTTCATATAAACCGCAGACATCCCAATGGGACATATCCGTCACTGTATTTCCAATATAACACCACGGAACATGTTGCTTACCTATGCATTCATTTAACCATGTTGTCTTCATAGGTGGGAATGCCATAGCTTACATACCCTACTTGGCGTTGTGTGTGTGCCATTAGTATGTGTTCCACAGGTCGTACATCTGTTCCGCTGTGCGGTGGCGGGTGCTCCTCAGTCTGTTGCTGGCAGACTGAGTGCTGTATCTTGCCCGGTGTTGTACGAGTCCGGCTCTGTATGTGGAATGTCAACTGTGGTCCCTATGTGTATTTCCTGTGTCATGCCTTACAGCGGCTATGTCATTTACCGGGTTTGCAGTTGTGGGTGCCATCCTGGCCATACGGGTGTCCATCCATGACAATTGCCTACTGGACACTAGTATAGGGCTGTACACATTCCACACCTACATTTAGCATTCTCCGGAGTATGGTTTGCATTATTAGCGGAGAGTAAGGCAGGTGCTACGCACATCCCTCCCACAGGGCGGGAGGAAGGATTGCCTGCGAAACAACACCGAGCACAGAGTCTACATACCCAGAATCCCTTGACCGCAACAATTGACAGTACCCATTACACATCCGTCATGTGTGCGGAAGTGTGATGTGGATGCAGTGCTATGGACCCGGTACCCTGGGTATTTCTGTGCATCTGTGCTGCATTACATGGACAGCTATCAGCAACATTAAACACGCTTGCGGTGCATATGTGTACCTGTGGCGACAATGAGTTCACTTAAGTGTTGAAAGAAGGCGGCATTCCTGTCTTTAGACAAATTTTTGGGTCCTACATTGGACACCACTGTGCATATGTAAAGTGTAGAGCTTGTCGGACTGTGTCCTTGTGAGCAGTGGGTTTCACTGATACTGTGTGTTCAGAAATCGCGGATGTCTGTTGGACTACCCATTCCACATGGTGCTACATAACCAGGTGATTTACTACTGTGGACAAATTACATACATCCAAAGATGCTGGTTAGCAAATGCTCAATTTAAACGCAGGCGTCCCAATGGGACATATCCGTCACTGTATTTCCACTATAACACCACCAGAACATGTTGCTTACCTATGCATTCATTTAACCATGTTGTCTTCATAGGTGGGAAAGCCATAGTTTACATATCCTACTTGGCGTTGCGTGTGTGCCATTAGTATGTGTTCCACAGGTCGCACAGCTGTTACGCTGTGCGGTGGCGGGTGCTCCTCAGTCTGTTGCTGGCAGATTGAGTGCTGTGTATGCCGGTGTTGGCACGACGGTCCTGCTTTGTATGTGGAATGTCAACTGTAGTCCCTATGTGTATTTCCTGTGTTATGCCTTCCCGCGGCTATGTCATTTACCTGGGTTTGCAGTTGTGGGTGCCATTCTGGCCATACGGGTGTCCATCCATGACAATTGCCTACTGGACAGTAGTATGGGGCTGTACACATTACACACCTACATTTAGCATTCTCCGGAGTATGGTTTGCATTATTAGCGGAGACTGAGGCAGGTGATTCGCACACATCCCTCCCACGGGGCGGGAGAAAGGATTGCCTGCGAAACAACACCGAGCACAGAGTCTACATACCCAGAATCCCTTGACTGCAACAATTGACAGTACCCATTACACATCCGTCATGTGTGCGGAAGTGTGATGTGGATGCAGTTCTATGGACCCGGTACCCTGGGTATTTCTGTGCATCTGTGCTGCATTACATGGACAGCTATCAGCAACATTAAACACGCTTGCGGTGCATATGTGTACCTGTGTCGACAATGAGTTCACGTACGCGTTGAAATAACACATTATTCGATTCTTTCCACAATTTTTGGGTCCTACAATGGACACCACTGTGCATATGTAAAGTGTAGAGCTTGTCGGACTGTGTCCTTGTGGGCAGTGGGTACTCTTTTATGCTACCATTTTGATATATATCTGGGAAATGTTTGTCCTGAGATATCAGGACATTTGACATGTGTTCGGTTTATTTACAGGACACGGCTGGCCAGAGAGGGCATATCCCTCTCAGGGTGGAACAGGTGTTTACCTTGGAACATATGCATCGGATTTTCAGCGATTACAATGTTTCAGTAACGGTATGTTGCCTAATATACCATCAATGTCATATTTATTACCCCATTTTGCTGCGTAACTCACATTATGTGCTCTCTGCGATTGCATATTCTTCCCGTCACCCGTCAAATGCGGATCACATGATCTGTTGCTTCAATAATCTCCCATATCCTCTACCACGACTGCTCATTACCCTTCTGTCATAACACGTGTGTCTCCTTCCCTGTATCCACTGTAGTGTCTACATTCACTATTTACTCTGCTGTGTGTTCCCCTGACCTATGTTCAGATTTAACAGTATGTGGGTAGGTCTTCGACCCGATATCACTACTGTTAACAGAAACACAATGTAGTCTGGTCCCTGATCTACAATAGACACAAAAGGCAGACACTCCTTACCTGGGCCTCCTGTTTAAGGCTGCACGTTTTCTTCTTGGGATCCAGTTTTCCGCTTTTCAGCCACAGATCAGACAGTAAACAGCCTCTTTACACACAACAATTCAGTCGGAGGTCTTTTCATTCAAGAAGAACCATTTATGCATATTCTCCGGTACATGTCTAACCAGCCATGCACTCTGACCTGTAGCTTACCAAGGGAATTCCGGATTACAAGGATCACGATGTGAAATAAGTTGTTACAACCAGACTGTAGTTATCAGTAGACTTTTCTAAGTGACAGCCGATAACACAGGAGGCTCGGTTCGGACAGTTTTAGTAGTGTACACAGGCAGGCTAAATAATGTACAGTCCAAGTATGGGAGTTTTGTCTGACTCTATACAGTAAGCAGTTTCTTTATATAGTGTTTACAATCAGCATTTGCCCAACTTACTGGCGTGGTCGGTCACAGGGCATTTCCATCACTATGGTCCGCAATAGTCTATACATACGTGGGTGCTGGGCTCGTGCTTTTAAATTGTTTTCTCATGGGAATAACACAGGCTTGCAAGGCACCTTGTACATTACAGTATCCTTTTGTGATTGTAGCTGTTTCAAGGACCCTAGACTGTTACGATACAGTGGACAGTTAATTTCTTGATACGTTGCTTTGTCTGTCTGGTAGGGAGTTGTACTGCTATCTTCCATTGAGCTCACAAGGCCATCCTCCTCTGGGGAAGGAGTGCTGTTATGCATGTACATACATTTATTGTTCTGTAACCCAGCAAATAATTAATGATGACAGACATGAGCCTGCTGTCCTGCTTACTGCCAGGTTCAGAATTCCATCACAGTACAGCTTAGCTTCACCAATTACATGCAGGCTTAGTTCTGCTGCCATATTATGCGGTACAATTCAATACATTATATAGTATTTGAGTGTAAACTGGAACTTCATATGTGTTTCTATATATTTCTGAACAACATCCATCCAGCCATATGCATGTTGTTCCATCCTTTACCTTGACCGTGTGTATTTGTCCGTCCAGCCACGCTCATCTCCACATGTGATGTCCCAGTTTCCCCTTCTTTGCCTGTAGCACCCTGTTAGGATGTCCTGTGTGTTAGGCACCTGTTCCGCTATATGTGATCGACTTCACTGCAGAGATGATCGTCGATGCGGTGGTCCACCGACCCGACTTGTCCACATGTGTACACTTATGTGCACCGTGTCGTATGCAAACCTAGATGGTTTGGGCGGGTACATACTACATGCCGGATGTACACATTCTGCTGACACATTCACATGCAGCCATTTACATATCTGTACCTGCGGTGGGTTGCTGACATGTGGGGTACGTATTTGCCGGCGTGGCATTGCCTAACACAAACATCTTACCACAGTTCAGGTATGCACATTGTGTGTGGTTGTATAGCTGCACACGGATGCTAGCAGGTTTGGGTGCAGGGGTATACATGGGTGTGACTGACATGTACAATGAGGCTATTGTGTAGTACATCCGAATGCATGTGTTCTGCTTCTGGATATTACACTTCATCATACACCATCCGGTGTATGCAACAAAGATGTTGCTGGGTCTGGGATATGTTGCTATGCACATGTTTGCCTGTGTTTGGGGTATCTTGCTTCCTTACTGTTGTTATGTCGGCACAGCTACCCGGCTATGTACTGTCACTACTGCTTGTGACCATTATGGTTGGCACCTTTTCCAATGCCCATGGTGGGGCATGTTATGTGGACACTTCGATATTTGCAGGACTACACATACCCAGGGCTAGTGCAGTAGACAGAACTTCACTTGTTTGCCATACTATGAGCCTATTCTGTTAGCGTTTGGGTTCCTTATTTATTTTCTTATGCCATGTCTGTGTTCCATACCGTAATGTATATGTTTTATGCTACTATTTACATGTATATTGCGGGAATTTGTGGCAGGGGATCGAGGTCATTTTCCATTTTACGATTGTTGCAGGGACACGATTGTCCAATCAGGGACTGTCCATGGCACTTTGGGACAGCAGGTAACCCTGGTGACCATGCCCATGTCGCTGCTGGGGTTTCCACCTTTTCCATTTTCCGATCTGGGATATTTCCGGGACTCACATCTGCCTTTACAGGCCGACACATACAAGCGGTCACTATATAGCATAGAAATTCACTTGTTTGCCTAAATAATTTGCTTATTATTGTGGCAATTTCCTTGCTTATTCTGTTTATTGTGTCATTTCGGTATTTCTGTTACAGAAATAACCAATTCATGCTACCATTACATTACATACGGGATATCATTGTGTCCTACATTCGTAGCACATCAGCCATTTCTAATCGTTTTTGGGACACAACTGTCCATGGAGAGACTGCCCCAAACACAGTGGGACAGGTGGTGACCTTAGTCGCTGCTCCTATGTCGCTGCGGCGCTGACATGCGGCTGTACACCTTCTCTGAGTGTAAACACTGACAGTACATTGCGGACGGCGGCGGTCTTATCGTATCCTTTGCTCCTTGAGCGGGTACACTTATGCCTTGGTGGCTTCTATTTGCTTCTCCGTTGATTTGGAGCGGGACTATGTTGCGTACTATACGTGCGTTTCATTCTGCACGGGACCTGGCTGCTGCCATTACTATTGTGGGCGGACCGTGGCTGTCAGCACATTAGGTTGCTCACCTCCTGCCGGCTTAGACACGCCTCCAGACGCATCCTACCTGGGCTCGCTCACGTACACTACGCACGTGTCTGTGATTCCGGTGCACTCTCATTAATATGTATATGGCGCTACTGCGCCGGATATTCCATGCACCGCCGGCGCAGGCCTTACGCCGGCCTTGCGCCGAGCTTCATGAATCCCGGGGATTGTGTTTTTCTATACTTAAAATATGTTAGCTTGTATTTTTTTCCCCAGGAACGAGGACTAATTAATTCAGTTCTTTTTCATCCACAGCCGAAAGAACAAAAATATTAACTACCATGATGTAAAATGTTACTGTTAGTACTTAGCTCTTTTTACAACCTTAACTCAGAGCTTCCTTACTGGCAAATTCTTGTGTGACTTCTCTGAAATTACAAACAAACAATCATTTCCTGAGTTCCAAACATCTCACAATTACTGCATTTCTAGCAAGATAAGGTTACAAGCTTGAAACGTATTTGATGTATTGTATAAAATAAATGCAATTCTTCTGTTGATGTTTAGACATCTTATAAATAACTTCATAGTCCAGGGTTTTGTACAAAGCTTAACTATACTTTACAGACATGTTATAGTCTGCATTAAAAAGAAAAGAAAAAAAAGCAAAGTGCAGATATCACATTTTTAATCAATTTTCTCTACCCTGGCATCTCTTTCTCTCTCTTTCTCTGTCACACACACAGATGCAAACATCTGTAACTATATATCTATTTATCTATATGTCTGGGTGTGTCATTATCAAACTACAAATTTCAAGCTGCACATTATATCTGTTTGTGTCATTATCATAATTATGTTGTACAGCCTATTATGCCCAGCTTTGTTTTTTTTTCTTTGATCCTTGTATCTGTATGTCTCCTCTATGGATATATGTATAGATAATTACAAAGTATTGTGAATGCACCTTGGGTTACTATGGCATTCATGGTATAGCCTGCTCCTTACACTTAAGAGGTTGTTTATATATATAGTGATGTTAGTATTGCAGCAAAACCTGTACTGTGCATAGCGTCTTGATGTTGCAGTACAAACAAAGTAGGGGTCTTACCTTCTGTATATAATCTTCATGTGTCAATATCATTTATTATGCATTATGCATATACAAACCATCATTTGCATACCATTCCTGCTAGCTCATTAAGGACCATGGTTATACAACAGTTGGTGAGTAAAGGCCAGGGCTTGTCCCTGATCTGTAGTAACTCTTATTAACTGCCCATATCCATGCAATGGCATGTGTCCTTTGTATTCTAAAAAAATTGCATTATGTTTGTGTAGTGTTTGAAATTATTTAGTGCCTATAAATCCCTTCTAAGAAAGAGAACTAAATTCTGAAATAAAATTGATGACAATTGAAAGGATTCACTTGAGTGAAATGTTAAAGCAGCTTTTCGAAAAGTGAATTATTTCTCAGATTTGGCTATTCAGTTAGATTCTAACACTGAATTTACTTTTTATATCTCATCTGAGAAGAGTGTCCACAAGAAGAAAAGCTTCTGTTGTTTTGTAGGTTATACCTCAAACTGATTTAATTTAATTATGGAAGAAAATACCCAGTATTTACATTTCTTTTTCATTTGCACAATGCATGCATCACATTTCTTGTTGCACTATTTTCCCCTCAAGCAACCATAAATTTTCTAGGACTGTTGCAAAGTACAAGATTTCCCATAGAGTTTGGAAAATGTTAACTTATCAACTTTGAAAAACACTACTGAGTTAAGAGGAGTGCATATAGGATATAATATGAGCAAGTCTGACTAGACTAGAGATACTAAAGTAAAAAAAAAAAATTCAAAGTTACAAAATAACAAGTTCCGAAGGACAAATCATGAGAGTCCTTCTAAGATTAAACACTATTGTTCTTTAATCTTTGTATTCTTAGGAAATTCTATGGTGAAAATTTTAAAGAACAAAAGCATTTAATCTTAGAAGGACTCTCGTGGTTTGTCCTTTGGAACTTATTTTGTTACAATTCAAAGTAAATTATTTGATCCATGTTGACATTAACTATGCATGACCAATTCCAACAACAAAGACCAAAAACCAAAAAATAAGAAAGTTCCGTACTGCACAGACCAAAATACCTTTAATACAAAATTCCAAAATCGAATATGAGCGCTTTCGTCTGCCCACAGCAGACTTCTTCAGATACATAAAACTCTGGTGCCTTGATTATTTATACAGTTCTTTTCGTGATAAATCAATAATTAAATCAATTAAGCATGCATTATCATTTAAAGGTATACAGGGACTACGGTGTAGATTTAACCTTTCTGCAAGTCCCTTTGATGTATTGAACGTTTTTTTCTATATATATTGTTACTACTGCTGTATATCCTAAATTGTTAAAAATACATCCGACAAGTTAAAAATTAATAATACCAAATATCTGATCAGGAACAATACTAAAATTTCTAAAAAAATGTAGCTGTATAAAAATGTACACATTGTTGTGAAATGTTTTACATTAAATAATCATACTTTTTTCATTCAGCTGCCTACTTTATATGAAACCAAATAGGTTGAAAAACCAATTAGATATACATAAGAGTTAAATATCTTTTGTGTTGTGCTGTTAAACATTTTTTTATAACCAAGTACAATACAATGATAAAGGATGTATAAAGTACATAAAACTATTGAAACAGGGTAAATGTATTAAAAAACATATATTAAACCACTTCTCGATGCAATTACTACTAAATAAACATAAAACATTAAAAAAGTGTGTTAAAAAAGTGGAAAGGCTACTGTTTTTGACAGGTAAACTTTTTACATAGACAGACTAGATCCCTCAAAATAGTGGATGAGAACTTTAGTTTAATCAGAGAGTGATGAATGTATTGTTTGTAGGGGGTGTTGTACTAAAAGTGTATGTGTGTGTTGTGTGAAGTCAACATGTGAAAAAATGAAATACCTTAAAATAATGTGTCTATATAATAATAATACTATCATACCGAAGCAGCTTTGTCTATGAGAATAGCTTTTATATTAATGTATTCATTAAGACCTGGAGCATAATTGGACCTCAGTCTTAATTGCCATTTTATCTCTCTTTGCAACAAGAGATTCTTAGTGTCCCCTCCCTTGTTGTTTAATTTAATAAAGTCTAAGATACCAAATAAAAACCCAGCAAAACCATCACACACTGAAGAATGTTTGTAAAGGGCACTAGTGTCTTTCTTCACTTTAATGTCATTAGTATGTTCATATATTCGCTCCCTAAGTGTTCTCTCGGTTTTGCCCACATAAAATGAGGGGCATTTTTTACACATGGCCAAATAGACTATCATTTTGCTTCGGCAGTTACCTTTGTGAAAAAAGACCCTACTGTTTAATCCATTTTTCAAATTAATGTTCTCCTTTAAATTTATATGTACACACTGTTTACAACACCCGCACCTAGTTGTTCCTCTTTTCCTTTCAACATTCTTAAATTCCATTTCAAATAATCTTTTAAAATTAGTACCAGTTTTGTAAGAAAACAATGGTTTGTAACCCACTGTTTCATATATTTCCTTATTTGTCTTGAAAATAGACCAGTTGTTTTTTAAAATTTTACTGAAGCAGTCCGAAAATCCATTGTATTCAACTAGACAAGCTCCAGAAAAATTTTTCTTGTCAAAGGTGCAGTTTTCCTTAGGTACAAACTTTTGACCTAATAATGGTTTATATTTTGACCCCCACCCCACATATACTTCATCCAAAATTTCTCCCACTAAATTTTGAGGATAGTCTCTTTCCTTAAATTTTTCCATCAGAAAAGCAAATTCAGTCTGTAAATCGTTGAATTCAGAGGTCATTCTGGCTATTCTTACCGCCTGGCCCTTAATAATACTTTTTTTCTGATGAAACGGGTGTTGGCTATCAAAATGTAAGTAGCTATTACACCAGGTGTTTTTTCTAAAAATGTTAGACTTAAAACCTTTGACTGTTTTACTAAGGGTAATATCCAAATAGTTGATACTCTGATTTTGTATTTCATATGTAAATGACAGAAAGGTAGTAGTTTCATTTATATATTTCATGAATGCATCAAATTTACCCTCCTCGTCATCCTCCCATACAAGAAAAATATCGTCTAGAAACCTGAGGTAGATTTTTATGTTTTCCATAAATGTACTAGAAAAAATGAACTGTTCTTCCCATCCAAGGAGAACAAGGTTCGCGTATATGGGGGCACAAGCTGCCCCCATAGCCACTCCTGTCACCTGTTTATAATATTCCCCTTGGAATGTGATGAAGTTGTTATCCAAAACAACTTCGGTCATTTCTAGTATTAATCTTTTATTATCCAATGGCAGGTTCAAATATTTGTTGACACAATCCTCAAAATAATTGTAGCCCAAGTCTCTGGGTATACACGTAAATAGGTCTTTCACGTCTATGGTGACCATTTTACAAGTTTGAGACCATAGGTTGTCGTTAATTTTCCCCAAAAAATCCCATGAGTCTTGGACTAGATGCTTCTGTGTCTTAACAATTCCTTTGAGATTCTGATCAATATATACTGCCAGCGGGTGTGTTTGGACTTTCTAGCTGAGACTATAGGGCGAAAAGGGGGCTTCAATAGATTTTTGTGTATTTTAGGTGTTCCGAAAAATTGTGGAACACGTGAATTTTTTTGCTTCAAAAAATTGTATGTTTTATCTTCAATTCTATTCTCAATGAGATATTCTTCCAAAAGAGAATCTATTCTACTATATGCTATCTGAACCTCATTGTATGAAACTGTAGAATATGTATTTTCATCCATCAATAAATTGTTTAAAGCGTCATTGTATGCCTCCTGGTAAAAAATTACCACACCCCCCACCTTTATCTGGCTGCATGAATCTCAAATCTGCCTCTTTCCTTAGGTTTTCCAGTAGTGTTTCTTCATCTTTTCTTAAATTCCTTTCAATGGTACTTCCCTTTGTACATTTGTATGCTTCATATATGTCATTGGTCACTACTGTTTCAAAGGTATGAATAACCGGGTGCAAAGGCGGATTGTAGGTACTTTTTCTACAAAGTATTGTGCATGCACCATGTTGTATATCAAATAATTAAGGAAAGATTCAGAGGCATTATGTGGGATTACAAGTTTTTATGGCCCATGGGTTTTCAAACCACATTTTTAGAAAATTCTTCTTACTGAAAGAATTGGTTCAGCTTACCTATGTATAATTAATAACTTATTGACTAGATGATAAAACAGTTTTTGCAACATAATTTAGATTATACAATCTTCTGGAAAGATATTCCCCAGGATTCATGAAGCTCGGCGCAAGGACAGTGTTAGCCTTGCGCCGACCGTGCAGCAGCAGCACCACATGCATATTAATGAAGGCGCGCTGCCGTAATGGCCACGTGCATAGGAAATGTGTATGAATGCAGGGGGTGTGTCCAAGCACTGCAGAGAGGCATGATCATGCTGGCTGCATATGCGCAACCTAAAATGCTGACTAGTACAGCCTGCCTCCAATAGTAATCACTCCTGTCAGTGTCCGTGGATATTGAAATGTATGCAAAGCATACAAGACAACTTGTGAACGCCACAATAAGAAGTAAACACAAAGGCACGTAGCTGAATATTGAGTCCCTGTCCCTTGAACAAAGATATTTAAAACCCCGTGCCTGTATTCCATTGTAGTATTGCTAGGTATACCAAGTGTAAGTGAAACGCATCATGTTAGCGCGCCACCAATTGCCAAGCCTAGCCTATGGTATGGGTTACCACCTGCCCCACATTGTGAGGGACAGTCCCCCTCTAGGCAGGTGTGTCCATACAAAATTCATAATAAATGTGAAATGTCCTGCGATAGTAGGACATAATTATGTCCCATATGTTATGAAATAGTCCCATACAGTACCTATGTCCGTATATAAAATACCTATATGTTACAAGAAAAAGAATAAGCAAGTAAATGAAACAGAATAAGCAACTACACTGCCACAACAATAGAAGCTTATATGTAGGCAAGAAACTAAAGTACTATCCTTTGTAATGACCATGGGTATGTGTTGGCCTGTAAACTCAGATGTGTGCCACAAAAATGTCCCATCTAGGTCATATGAAAAGGTGGCAACCCTACCAATGGTCAGAGCATTCGCCCAATATCTGCCCATTCACAGTCCAAGACATCCTTGCCAGGACGGCCCATAGATGAACAGGTATTACCCAGGTCTACCTACCATGTCATGAAAGATAAGTATTTACGAGTACCTATGTGTGTGACATACAGCATGTGGTTGATCTGAAATGTTAGTGTAGACCTCACAACCATATTAGTTCCAGAGATATGTAGTGTACGCAATGTGTTCTGTTGAATGTGCCATGGGCCATCAACTAGAGAAGGGATGAATGTTGATTGCGGAATATGGGGGTGGGAGGTGACGGGTAATGTAATATATCGCCAATGGGAGACTGGGTTGGATGCACAATAGGTGAACTGGAGGTCTACGAGGGAGCAGTGTGTGAATCAGGAAGATAACCAAAGAACAAATATACACATCCGCAATACAATCCCACAAACATGTGAACATTAAAATGTGCAATACACATGTACAGAAACGTTACTGGCACATACCCACATAATGGTCTGGCCTGAGCTGAGCCATCGAACCCCAACACACCTGGATACATAATTGAATACCCATCATCCCCTTCACAGCACACCACTCCTCCTTCCTGAATGTCCACCAAAACCAGCCATACTCGGGCTGCTAGATAGGCGCAGCCATATCTGCACATAGTGACCCCTACCCATATCTAGTAGGCAGTCTCACCCTAGGCATTCTCAGGATTGCAAACTATGTATCCCTTGCATGTATAACCCTACCTTATAGCCGTAAAGCAAAAATGGTCATCATTCCCCACAATTTTTAGATATCCCTCATGGGATATGTATCTCTTCTAAACATTAGACTTGGTGCCATGACACAATGTCCAGTCCTGTATATATCTGGACACAAGTTGTATGAGCAGTAGCTATCCACAAGACTGATCAGTCTCCAGCCGGTCCTGCAGAACCTATGACCTGGGATTAAACACCTGACCATGATGCACATCTCCCCACATGCATTATCGGGAATATATACCTTACACATTTGCATAGTGGCAGTTGGATATAGGTTGCTTAAGGTGCTGTAAAACAGATGTAAGTAAGGTTACCACTTGCCCCACAATGTGAGGGACAGTCCCTTTTTTGTTAGCTGCGTCCAGACCAAATATAATGCAATGGCAAAAACAAACCGCTACAAGAATAAGCGTTCATTAAGGGAAATAAGTAAAGTTCTAACCTTTGTACTGACCGTGGGTATGAAATCTGATGTGTGTCCCGAAAATGCTCCGCTTTGGCCATATGAAAAGGTGGCAACCCGAGACGTAAGCGGGTATGCAAGCGTGTATGCGTGATGATAGGTGGTGGTGATTCAATGGTATGGGAAAAGTAAATGAGCATGTAGGTGTATATGCATGTGTATGTAGAGACTGATATATATATATATATATATATATATATATATATATATATATATATATATATATATATATATATACATATATATATATATATATATATATATATATATATATATATATATATGTAGATATGAAGAATGAACATGGTCACAATATAGGAAATCCCCATAATAGTTAGTGCTGTTATATATCAGGATGGCCATCGGTGAGCACTGTTATATATCAGGATGGCCATCGGTGAGCA